>NW_028241751.1:0-39446 GCF_964263255.1 Lissotriton vulgaris | reverse complement strand
TCCAACATGAGGCACGATCCAATTGACATTTTGAATCATTTTTGGTACAGTCCCAAAAATCCATTTTCTGATGAAAAACGATGACTCCGGACCTGTCGAACGATTCCAAAATGGTCAATATGGATGAAATTTTAACATTTAATCTTTTGACTCTAAATGACTGTTGGATGTGAATTATGTCTTTTTCAACTAAAATAAGTGTGTTTAAAGTCATTTTTGTGCCTGAAATTGGTCAAAATTAAAGCTTTTGAATAAGCAAAAACTCTGTAAAAATGGCAATTTTTGGTCACTCTGAGGGGTTAAAAAGTGGTTATTCAACATGAGGCACGATCCATTTGACATTTTGAATCATTTTTGGTACAGTCCCAAAAATCCATTTTCTGATGAAAAACGATGACTCCGGACCTGTCGAACATTCCCAAAATGGTCAATATGGATGAAATTTTAACATGTAATCTTTTGACTCCAAATGACTGTTGGATGGGAATTATGACTTTTTCAACTAAAATAAGTGTGTTTAAAGGCATTTCTGTGCCTGAAATTGGTCAAAATTGAAGCTTTTGAGTAAGCAAAACTCTGTAAAAATGGCAATGTTGGTCACTCTGAGGGGTTAAAAAGTGGTTATTCAACATAAGGAACGATCCATTTGACATTTTGAATAATTTTTGGTACAGTCCCAAAAATCCATTTTCTGATGAAAAACGATGACTCCGGACCTGTCGAACGTTCCCAAAATGGTCAATATGGATGAAATTTTAACATTTAATCTTTTGACTCCAAATGACTGTTGGATGGGAATTATGACTTTTTCAACTAAAATAAGTGTGTTTAAAGTCATTTATGTGCCTGAAATTGGTCAAAATTGAAGCTTTTGAGTAAGCAAAACTCTGTAAAAATGGCAATGTTGGTCACTCTGAAGGGTTAAAAAGTGGTTATTCAACACGAGGCACGATCCATTTGACATTTTGAATCATTTTTGGTACAGTCCCAAAAATCCATTTTCTGATGAAAAACGATGACTCCGGACCTGTCGAACGTTTCCAAAATGGTCAATATGGATGAAATGTTAACATTTAATCTTTTGACTCTAAATGACTGTTGGATGTGAATTATGACTTTTTCAACTAAAATAAGTGTGTTTAAAGTCATTTATGTGCCTGAAATTGGTCAAAATTGAAGCTTTTGAGTAAGCAAAACTCTGTAAAAATGGCCATTTTGGTCACTCTGAGGGGTTAATAAGTGGTTATTCAACATGAGGCACGATCCAATTGACATTTTGAATCATTTTTGGTACAGTCCCAAAAATCCATTTTCTGATGAAAAACGATGACTCCGGACCTGTCGAACGTTCCCAAAATGGTCAATATGGATGAAATTTTAACATTTAATCTTTTGACTCCAAATGACTGTTGGATGGGAATTATGACTTTTTCAACTAAAATAAGTGTGTTTAAAGTCATTTATGTGCCTGAAATTGGTCAAAATTGAAGCTTTTGAGTAAGCAAAACTCTGTAAAAATGGCCATTTTGGTCACTCTGAGGGGTTAAAAAGTGGTTATTCAACATGAGGCACGATCCAATTGACATTTTGAATCATTTTTGGTACAGTCCCAAAAATCCATTTTCTGATGAAAAACGATGACTCCGGACCTGTCGAACGATTCCAAAATGGTCAATATGGATGAAATTTTAACATTTAATCTTTTGACTCTAAATGACTGTTGGATGGGAATTATGACTTTTTCAACTAAAATAAGTGTGTTTAAAGTCATTTATGTGCCTGAAACTGGTCAAAATTAAAGCTTTTGAATAAGCAAAAACTCTGTAAAAATGGCAATTTTGGTCACTCTGAGGGGTTAAAAAGTGGTTATTCAACATGAGGCACGATCCATTTGACATTTTGAATCATTTTTGTACAGTCCCAAACATCCATTTTCTGATGAAAAACGATGACTCCGGACCTGTCGAACGTTCCCAAAATGGTCAATATGGATGAAATTTTAACATTTAATCTTTTGACTCCAAATTACTTTTGGATGGGAATTATGACTTTTTCAACTAAAATAAGTGTGTTTAAAGTCATTTATGTGCCTGAAATTGATCAAAATTGAAGCTCTTGAGTAAGCAAAACTCTGTAAAAATGGCAATGTTGGTCACTCTGAGGGGTTAAAAAGTGGTTATTCAACATGAGCCACGATCCATTTGACATTTTGAATCATTTTTGGTACAGTCCCAAAAAACCATTTTCTGATGAAAAACGATGACTCCGGACCTGTCGAACGTTCCCAAAATGGTCAATATGGATGAAATTTTAACATTTAATCTTTTGACTCCAAATGACTGTTGGATGTGAATTATGACCTTTTTGACTAAAATAAGTGCGTTTAAAGTCATTTCTGTGCCTGAAATTGGTCAAAATTGAAGCTTTTGAGTAAGCGAAACTCTGTAAAAATGGCAATGTTGGTCACTCTGAGGGGTTAAAAAGTGGTTATTCAACATGAGGCACGATCCATTTGACATTTTGAATCATTTTTGGTACAGTCCCAAAAATCCATTTTCTGATGAAAAACGATGACTCCGGACCTGTCGAACGTTCCCAAAATGGTCAATATGGATGAAATTTTAACATTTAATCTTTTGACTCCAAATGACTGTTGGAATTGAATTATGACCTTTTTAACTAAAATAAGTGTGTTTAAAGGCATTTCTGTGCCTGAAATTGGTCAAAATTGAAGCTTTTGAGTAAGCAAAACTCTGTAAAAATGGCAATGTTGGTCACTCTGAGGGGTTAAAAAGTGGTTATTCAACATGAGGCACGATCCATTTGACATTTTGAATCATTTTTGGTACAGTCCCAAAAATCCATTTTCTGATGAAAAACGATGACTCCGGACCTGTCGAACGTTTCCAAAATGGTCAATATGGATGAAATTTTAACATTTAATATTTTGACTCTAAATGACTGTTGGATGGGAATTATGACTTTTTCAACTAAAATAAGTGTGTTTAAAGTCATTTATGTGCCTGAAATTGGTCAAAATTGAAGCTTTTGAGTAAGCAAAACTCTGTAAAAATGGCAATGTTGGTCACTCTGAGGGGTTAAAAAGTGGTTATTCAACATGAGGCACGATCCATTTGACATTTTGAATCATTTTTGGTACAGTCCCAAAAATCCATTTTCTGATGAAAAACGATGACTCCGGACCTGTCGAACGTTTCCAAAATGGTCAATATGGATGAAATTTTAACATTTAATCTTTTGACTCTAAATGACTGTTGGATGTGAATTATGACTTTTTCAACTAAAATAAGTGTGTTTAAAGTCATTTATGTGCCTGAAATTGGTCAAAATTGAAGCTTTTGAGTAAGCAAAACTCTGTAAAAATGGCCATTTTGGTCACTCTGAGGGGTTAAAAAGTGGTTATTCAACATGAGGCACGATCCAATTGACATTTTGAATCATTTTTGGTACAGTCCCAAAAATCCATTTTCTGATGAAAAACGATGACTCCGGACCTGTCGAAGGATTCCAAAATAGTCAATATGGATGAAATTTTAACATTTAATCTTTTGACTCTAAATGACTGTTGGATGTGAAATATGACTTTTTCAACTAAAATAAATGTGTTTAAAGTCATTTATGTGCCTGAAATTGGTCAAAATTAAAGCTTTTGAATAAGCAAAAACTCTGTAAAAATGGCAATTTTGGTCACTCTGAGGGGTTAAAAAGTGGTTATTCAACATGAGGCACGATCCATTTGACATTTTGAATCATTTTTGGTACAGTCCCAAAAATCCATTTTCTGATGAAAAACGATGACTCCGGACCTGTCGAACGTTCCCAAAATGGTCAATATGGATGAAATTTTAACATTTAATCTTTTGACTCCAAATGACTGTTGGATGGGAATTATGACTTTTTCAACTAAAATAAGTGTGTTTAAAGTCATTTATGTGCCTGAAATTGGTCAAAATTGAAGCTTTTGAGTAAGTGAAACTCTGTAAAAATGGCAATGTTGGTCACTCTGAGGGGTTAAAAAGTGGTTATTCAACATGAGGCACGATCCATTTGACATTTTGAATCATTTTTGGTACAGTCCCAAAAATCCATTTTCTGATGAAAAACGATGACTCCAGTCCTGTCGAACATTCCCAAAATGGTCAATATGGATGAAATTTTAACATTTAATCTTTTGACTCCAAATGACTGTTGGATGGGAATTATGACTTTTTCAACTAAAATAAGTGTGTTTAAAGTCATTTATGTGCCTGAAATTGGTCAAAATTGAAGCTTTTGAGTAAGCGAAACTCTGTAAAAATGGCAATGTTGGTCACTCTGAGGGGTTAAAAAGTGGTTATTCAACATGAGGCACGATCCATTTGACATTTTGAATCATTTTTGGTACAGTCCCAAAAATCCATTTTCTGATGAAAAACGATGACTCCGGACCTGTCGAACGTTTCCAAAATGGTCAATATGGATGAAATTTTAACATTTAATCTTTTGACTCTAAATGACTGTTGGATGTGAATTATGACTTTTTCAACTAAAATAAGTGTGTTTAAAGTCATTTATGTGCCTGAAATTGGTCAAAATTGAAGCTTTTGAGTAAGCAAAACTCTGTAAAAATTGCCATTTTGGTCACTCTGAGGGGTTAAAAAGTGGTTATTCAACATGAGGCACGATCCAATTGACATTTTGAATCATTTTTGGTACAGTCCCAAAAATCCATTTTCTGATGAAAAACGATGACTCCGGACCTGTCGAACGATTCCAAAATAGTCAATATGGATGAAATTTTAACATTTAATCTTTTGACTCTAAATGACTGTTGGATGTGAAATATGACTTTTTCAACTAAAATAAATGTGTTTAAAGTCATTTATGTGCCTGAAATTGGTCAAAACTAAAGCTTTTGAATAAGCAAAAACTCTGTAAAAATGGCAATTTTGGTCACTCTGAGGGGTTAAAAAGTGGTTATTCAACATGAGGCACGATCCATTTGACATTTTGAATCATTTTTGGTACAGTCCCAAAAATCCATTTTCTGATGAAAAACGATGACTCCGGACCTGTCGAACGTTTCCAAAATGGTCAATATGGATGAAATTTTAGCATTTAATCTTTTGACTCTAAATGACTGTTGGATGTGAATTATGACTTTTTCAACTAAAATAAGTGTGTTTAAAGTCATTTATGTGCCTGAAATTGGTCAAAATTGAAGCTTTTGAGTAAGCAAAACTCTGTAAAAATTGCCATTTTGGTCACTCTGAGGGGTTAAAAAGTGGTTATTCAACACGAGGCACGATCCAATTGACATTTTGAATCATTTTTGGTACAGTCCCAAAAATCCATTTTCTGATGAAAAACGATGACTCCGGACCTGTCGAACGTTCCCAAAATGGTCAATATGGATGAAATTTTAACATTTAATCTTTTGACTCCAAATGACTGTTGGATGGGAATTATGACTTTTTCAACTAAAATAAGTGTGTTTAAAGTCATTTATGTGCCTGAAATTGGTCAAAATTGAAGCTTTTGAGTAAGCAAAACTCTGTAAAAATGGCAATGTTGGTCACTCTGAGGGGTTAAAAAGTGGTTATTCAACATGAGGCACGATCCATTTGACATTTTGAATCATTTTTGGTACAGTCCCAAAAATCCATTTTCAGATGAAAAACGATGACTCCGGACCTGTCGAACGTTTCCAAAATGGTCAATATGGATGAAATTTTAACATTTAATCTTTTGACTCTAAATGACTGTTGGATGTGAATTATGACTTTTTCAACTAAAATAAGTGTGTTTAAAGTCATTTATGTGCCTGAAATTGGTCAAAATTGAAGCTTTTGAGTAAGCAAAACTCTGTAAAAATTGCCATTTTGGTCACCCTGAGGGGTTAAAAAGTGGTTATTCAACATGAGGCATGATCCATTTGACATTTTGAATCATTTTTGTACAGTCCCAAACATCCATTTTCTGATGAAAAACGATGACTCCGGACCTGTCGAACGTTCCCAAAATGGTCAATATGGATGAAATTTTAACATTTAATCTTTTGACTCCAAATGACTGTTGGATGGGAATTATGACTTTCTCAACTAAAATAAGTGTGTTTAAAGTCATTTATGTGCCTGAAATTGGTCAAAATTGAAGCTTTTGAGTAAGCAAAACTCTGTAAAAATTGCCATTTTGGTCACTCTGAGGGGTTAAAAAGTGGTTATCCAACATGAGGCACGATCCAATTGACATTTTGAATCATTTTTGGTACAGTCCCAAAAATCCATTTTCTGATGAAAAACGATGACTCCGGACCTGTCGAACGATTCCAAAATGGTCAATATGGATGAAATTTTAACATTTAATCTTTTGACTCTAAATGACTGTTGGATGTGAATTATGTCTTTTTCAACTAAAATAAGTGTGTTTAAAGTCATTTTTGTGCCTGAAATTGGTCAAAATTAAAGCTTTTGAATAAGCAAAAACTCTGTAAAAATGGCAATTTTGGTCACTCTGAGGGGTTAAAAAGTGGTTATTCAACATGAGGCACGATCCATTTGACATTTTGAATCATTTTTGGTACAGTCCCAAAAATCCATTTTCTGATGAAAAACGATGACTCCGGACCTGTCGAACATTCCCAAAATGGTCAATATGGATGAAATTTTAACATGTAATCTTTTGACTCCAAATGACTGTTGGATGGGAATTATGACTTTTTCAACTAAAATAAGTGTGTTTAAAGTCATTTATGTGCCTGAAATTGGTCAAAATTGAAGCTTTTGAGTAAGCAAAACTCTGTAAAAATGGCAATGTTGGTCACTCTGAGGGGTTAAAAAGTGGTTATTCAACATGAGGCACGATCCATTTGACATTTTTAATCATTTTTGGTACAGTCCCAAAAATCCATTTTCTGATGAAAAACGATGACTCCGGACCTGTCGAACGTTTCCAATATGGTCAATATGGATGAAATTTTAACATTTAATCTTTTGACTCTAAATGACTGTTGGATGTGAATTATGACTTTTTCAACTAAAATAAGTGTGTTTAAAGTCATTTATGTGCCTGAAATTGGTCAAAATTGAAGCTTTTGAGTAAGCAAAACTCTGTAAAAATGGCCATTTTGGTCACTCTGAGGGGTTAAAAAGTGGTTATTCAACATGAGGCATGATCCATTTGACATTTTGAATCATTTTTGTACACTCCCAAACATCCATTTTCCGATGAAAAACGATGACTCCGGACCTGTCGAACGTTCCCAAAATGGTCAATATGGATGAAATTTTAACATTTAATCTTTTGACTCCAAATGACTGTTGGATGGGAATTATGACTTTTTCAACTAAAATAAGTGTGTTTAAAGTCATTTATGTGCCTGAAATTGGTCAAAATTGAAGCTTTTGAGTAAGCAAAACTCTGTAAAAATGGCAATGTTGGTCACTCTGAGGGGTTAAATAGTGGTTATTCAACATGAGGCACGATCCATTTGACATTTTGAATCATTTTTGGTACAGTCCCAAAAATCCATTTTCTGATGAAAAACGATGACTCCGGACCTGTCGAACGTTTCCAAAATGGTCAATATGGATGAAATTTTAACATTTAATCTTTTGACTCTAAATGACTGTTGGATGTGAATTATGACTTTTTCAACTAAAATAAGTGTGTTTAAAGTCATTTATGTGCCTGAAATTGGTCAAAATTGAAGCTTTTGAGTAAGCAAAACTCTGTAAAAAAAATTGCCATTTTGGTCACTCTGAGGGGTTAAAAAGTGGTTATTCAACATGAGGCATGATCCATTTGACATTTTGAATCATTTTTGTACAGTCCGAAACATCCATTTTCTGATGAAAAACGATGACTCCGGACCTGTCGAACGTTCCCAAAATGGTCAATATGGATGAAATTTTAACATTTAATCTTTTGACTCCAAATGACTGTTGGATGGGAATTATGACTTTTTCAACTAAAATAAGTGTGTTTAAAGTCATTTATGTGCCTGAAATTGGTCAAAATTGAAGCTCTTGAGTAAGTAAAACTCTGTAAAAATGGCAATGTTGATCACTCTGAGGGGTTAAAAAGTGGTTATTCAACATGAGGCACGATCCATTTGACATTTTGAATCATTTTTGGTACAGTCCCAAAAATCCATTTTCTGATGAAAAACGATGACTCCGGACCTGTCGAACGATTCCAAAATGGTCAATATGGATGAAATTTTAACATTTAATCTTTTGACTCTAAATGACTGTTGGATGTGAATTATGACTTTTTCAACTAAAATAAATGTGTTTAAAGTCATTTATGTGCCTGAAATTGGTCAAAATTAAAGCTTTTGAATAAGCAAAAACTCTGTAAAAATGGCAATTTTGGTCACTCCGAGGGGTTAAAAAGTGGTTATTCAACATGAGGCACGATCCATTTGACATTTTGAATCATTTTTGGTACAGTCCCAAAAATCCATTTTCTGATGAAAAACGATGACTCCGGACCTGTCGAACGTTCCCAAAATGGTCAATATGGATGAAATTTTAACATTTAATCTTTTGACTCCAAATGACTGTTGGATGGGAATTATGACTTTTTCAACTAAAATAAGTGTGTTTAAAGTCATTTATGTGCCTGAAATTGGTCAAAATTGAAGCTTTTGAGTAAGCAAAACTCTGTAAAAATGGCAATGTTGGTCACTCTGAGGGGTTAAAAAGTGGTTATTCAACATGAGGCACGATCCATTTGACATTTTGAATCATTTTTGGTACAGTCCCAAAAATCCATTTTCTGATGAAAAACGATGACTCCGGACCTGTCGAACGAATCCAAAATTGTCAATATGGATGAAATTTTAACATTTAATCTTTTGACTCTAAATGACTGTTGGATGTGAATTATGACTATTTCAACTAAAATAAGTGTGTTTAAAGTCATTTATGTGCCTGAAATTGGTCAAAATTGAAGCTCTTGAATAAGCAAAAACTCTGTAAAAATGGCAATTTTGGTCACTCTGAGGAGTTAAAAAGTGGTTATTCAACATGAGGCATGATCCAATTGACATTTTGAATCATTTTTGTACAGTCCCAAACATCCATTTTCTGATGAAAAACGATGACTCCGGACCTGTCGAACGTTCCCAAAACGGTCAATATGGATGAAATTTTAACATTTAATCTTTTGACTCCAAATGACTGTTGGATGGGAATTATGACTTTTTCAACTAAAATAAGTGTGTTTAAAGTCATTTATGTGCCTGAAATTGGTCAAAATTGAAGCTCTTGAGTAAGCAAAACTCTGTAAAAATGGCAATGTTGGTCACTCTGAGGGGTTAAAAAGTGGTTATTCAACATGAGGCACGATCCATTTGACATTTTGAATCATTTTTGGTACAGTCCCAAAAATCAATTTTCTGATGAAAAACGATGACTCCGGACCTGTCGAACGTTCCCAAAATGGTCAATATGGATGAAATTTTAACATTTAATCTTTTGACTCTAAATGACTGTTGGATGTGAATTATGGCTTTTTCAACTAAAATAAGTGTGTTTAAAGTCATTCATGTGCCTGAAATTGGTCAAAATTAAAGCTTTTGAATGAGCAAAAACTCTGTAAAAATGGCAATTTTGGTCACTCTGAGGGGTTAAAAAGTGGTTATTCAACATGAGGCACGATCCATTTGACATTTTGAATCATTTTTGGTACAGTCCCAAAAATCCATTTTCTGATGAAAAACGATGACTCCGGACCTGTCGAACGTTCCCAAAATGGTCAATATGGATGAAATTTTAACATTTAATCTTTTGACTCCAAATGACTGTTGGATGGGAATTATGACTTTTTCAACTAAAATAAGTGTGTTTAAAGTCATTTATGTGCCTGAAATTGGTCAAAATTGAAGCTTTTGAGTAAGCAAAACTCTGTAAAAATTGCCATTTTGGTCACTCTGAGGGGTTAAAAAGTGGTTATTCAACATGAGGCACGATCCATTTGACATTTTGAATCATTTTTGGTACAGTCCCAAAAATCCATTTTCTGATGAAAAACGATGACTCCGGACCTGTCGAACGATTCCAAAATGGTCAATATGGATGAAATTTTAACATTTAATCTTTTGACTCTAAATGACTGTTGGAAGTGAATTATGACTTTTACAACTAAAATAAGTGTGTTTAAAGTCATTTATGTGCCTGAAATTGGTCAAAATTGAAGCTTTTGAGTAAGCAAAACTCTGTAAAAATGGCAATGTTGGTCACTCTGAGGGGTTAAAAAGTAGTTATTCAACATGAGGCACGATCCATTTGACATTTTGAATCATTTTTGGTACAGTCCCAAAAATCCATTTTCTGATGAAAAACGATGACTCCGGACCTGTCGAACGATTCCAAAATTGTCAATATGGATGAAATTTTAACATTTAATCTTTTGACTCTAAATGACTGTTGGATGTGAATTATGACTATTTCAACTAAAATAAGTGTGTTTAAAGTCATTTATGTGCCTGAAATTGGTCAAAATTGAAGCTCTTGAATAAGCAAAAACTCTGTAAAAATGGCAATTTTGGTCACTCTGAGGGGTTAAAAAGTGGTTTTTCAACATGAGGCATGATCCAATTGACATTTTGAATCATTTTTGTACAGTCCCAAACATCCATTTTCTGATGAAAAACGATGACTCCGGACCTGTCGAACGTTCCCAAAATGGTCAATATGGATGAAATTTTAACATTTAATCTTTTGACTCCAAATGACTGTTGGATGGGAATTATGACTTTTTCAACTAAAATAAGTGTGTTTAAAGTCATTTATGTGCCTGAAATTGGTCAAAATTGAAGCTCTTGAGTAAGCAAAACTCTGTAAAAATGGCAATGTTGGTCACTCTGAGGGGTTAAAAAGTGGTTATTCAAATTGAGGCACGATCCATTTGACATTTTGAATCATTTTTGGTACAGTCCCAAAAATCAATTTTCTGATGAAAAACGATGACTCCGGACCTGTCGAACGTTCCCAAAATGGTCAATATGGATGAAATTTTAACATTTAATCTTTTGACTCCAAATGACTGTTGGATGGGAATTATGACTTTTTCAACTAAAATAAGTGTGTTTAAAGTCATTTATGTGCCTGAAATTGGTCAAAATTGAAGCTCTTGAGTAAGCAAAACTCTGTAAAAATGGCAATGTTGGTCACTCTGAGGGGTTAAAAAGTGGTTATTCAACATGAGGCACGATCCATTTGACATTTTGAATCATTTTTGGTACAGTCCCAAAAATCAATTTTCTGATGAAAAACGATGACTCCGGACCTGTCGAACGTTCCCAAAATGGTCAATATGGATGAAATTTTAACATTTAATCTTTTGACTCTAAATGACTGTTGGATGTGAATTATGACTTTTTCAACTAAAATAAGTGTGTTTAAAGTCATTCATGCGCCTGAAATTGGTCAAAATTAAAGCTTTTGAATAAGCAAAAACTCTGTAAAAATGGCAATTTTGGTCACTCTGAGGGGTTAAAAAGTGGTTATTCAACATGAGGCACGATCCATTTGACATTTTGAATCATTTTTGGTACAGTCCCAAAAATCCATTTTCTGATGAAAAACGATGACTCCGGACCTGTCGAACGATTCCAAAATGGTCAATATGGATGAAATTTTAACATTTAATCTTTTGTCTCTAAATGACTGTTGGATGTGAATTATGACTTTTTCAACTAAAATAAGTGTGTTTAAAGTCATTTATGTGCCTGAAATTGGTCAAAATTGAAGCTTTTGAGTAAGCAAAAACTCAGTAAAAATGGCAATTTTGGTCACTCTGAGGGGTTAAAAAGTGGTTATTCAACATGAGGCACGATCCATTTGACATTTTGAATCATTTTTGGTACAGTCCCAAAAATCCATTTTCTGATGAAAAACGATGACTCCGGACCTGTCGAACGATTCCAAAATGGTCAATATGGATGAAATTTTAACATTTAATCTTTTGACTCTAAATGACTGTTGGATGGGAATTATGACTTTTTCAACTAAAATAAGTGTGTTTAAAGTCATTTATGTGCCTGAAACTGGTCAAAATTAAAGCTTTTGAATAAGCAAAAACTCTGTAAAAATGGCAATTTTGGTCACTCTGAGGGGTTAAAAAGTGGTTATTCAACATGAGGCACGATCCATTTGACATTTTGAATCATTTTTGTACAGTCCCAAACATCCATTTTCTGATGAAAAACGATGACTCCGGACCTGTCGAACGTTCCCAAAATGGTCAATATGGATGAAATTTTAACATTTAATCTTTTGACTCCAAATTACTTTTGGATGGGAATTATGACTTTTTCAACTAAAATAAGTGTGTTTAAAGTCATTTATGTGCCTGAAATTGATCAAAATTGAAGCTCTTGAGTAAGCAAAACTCTGTAAAAATGGCAATGTTGGTCACTCTGAGGGGTTAAAAAGTGGTTATTCAACATGAGCCACGATCCATTTGACATTTTGAATCATTTTTGGTACAGTCCCAAAAAACCATTTTCTGATGAAAAACGATGACTCCGGACCTGTCGAACGTTCCCAAAATGGTCAATATGGATGAAATTTTAACATTTAATCTTTTGACTCCAAATGACTGTTGGATGTGAATTATGACCTTTTTGACTAAAATAAGTGCGTTTAAAGTCATTTCTGTGCCTGAAATTGGTCAAAATTGAAGCTTTTGAGTAAGCGAAACTCTGTAAAAATGGCAATGTTGGTCACTCTGAGGGGTTAAAAAGTGGTTATTCAACATGAGGCACGATCCATTTGACATTTTGAATCATTTTTGGTACAGTCCCAAAAATCCATTTTCTGATGAAAAACGATGACTCCGGACCTGTCGAACGTTCCCAAAATGGTCAATATGGATGAAATTTTAACATTTAATCTTTTGACTCCAAATGACTGTTGGAATTGAATTATGACCTTTTTAACTAAAATAAGTGTGTTTAAAGGCATTTCTGTGCCTGAAATTGGTCAAAATTGAAGCTTTTGAGTAAGCAAAACTCTGTAAAAATGGCAATGTTGGTCACTCTGAGGGGTTAAAAAGTGGTTATTCAACATGAGGCACGATCCATTTGACATTTTGAATCATTTTTGGTACAGTCCCAAAAATCCATTTTCTGATGAAAAACGATGACTCCGGACCTGTCGAACGTTTCCAAAATGGTCAATATGGATGAAATTTTAACATTTAATATTTTGACTCTAAATGACTGTTGGATGGGAATTATGACTTTTTCAACTAAAATAAGTGTGTTTAAAGTCATTTATGTGCCTGAAATTGGTCAAAATTGAAGCTTTTGAGTAAGCAAAACTCTGTAAAAATGGCAATGTTGGTCACTCTGAGGGGTTAAAAAGTGGTTATTCAACATGAGGCACGATCCATTTGACATTTTGAATCATTTTTGGTACAGTCCCAAAAATCCATTTTCTGATGAAAAACGATGACTCCGGACCTGTCGAACGTTTCCAAAATGGTCAATATGGATGAAATTTTAACATTTAATCTTTTGACTCTAAATGACTGTTGGATGTGAATTATGACTTTTTCAACTAAAATAAGTGTGTTTAAAGTCATTTATGTGCCTGAAATTGGTCAAAATTGAAGCTTTTGAGTAAGCAAAACTCTGTAAAAATGGCCATTTTGGTCACTCTGAGGGGTTAAAAAGTGGTTATTCAACATGAGGCACGATCCAATTGACATTTTGAATCATTTTTGGTACAGTCCCAAAAATCCATTTTCTGATGAAAAACGATGACTCCGGACCTGTCGAAGGATTCCAAAATAGTCAATATGGATGAAATTTTAACATTTAATCTTTTGACTCTAAATGACTGTTGGATGTGAAATATGACTTTTTCAACTAAAATAAATGTGTTTAAAGTCATTTATGTGCCTGAAATTGGTCAAAATTAAAGCTTTTGAATAAGCAAAAACTCTGTAAAAATGGCAATTTTGGTCACTCTGAGGGGTTAAAAAGTGGTTATTCAACATGAGGCACGATCCATTTGACATTTTGAATCATTTTTGGTACAGTCCCAAAAATCCATTTTCTGATGAAAAACGATGACTCCGGACCTGTCGAACGTTCCCAAAATGGTCAATATGGATGAAATTTTAACATTTAATCTTTTGACTCCAAATGACTGTTGGATGGGAATTATGACTTTTTCAACTAAAATAAGTGTGTTTAAAGTCATTTATGTGCCTGAAATTGGTCAAAATTGAAGCTTTTGAGTAAGTGAAACTCTGTAAAAATGGCAATGTTGGTCACTCTGAGGGGTTAAAAAGTGGTTATTCAACATGAGGCACGATCCATTTGACATTTTGAATCATTTTTGGTACAGTCCCAAAAATCCATTTTCTGATGAAAAACGATGACTCCAGTCCTGTCGAACATTCCCAAAATGGTCAATATGGATGAAATTTTAACATTTAATCTTTTGACTCCAAATGACTGTTGGATGGGAATTATGACTTTTTCAACTAAAATAAGTGTGTTTAAAGTCATTTATGTGCCTGAAATTGGTCAAAATTGAAGCTTTTGAGTAAGCGAAACTCTGTAAAAATGGCAATGTTGGTCACTCTGAGGGGTTAAAAAGTGGTTATTCAACATGAGGCACGATCCATTTGACATTTTGAATCATTTTTGGTACAGTCCCAAAAATCCATTTTCTGATGAAAAACGATGACTCCGGACCTGTCGAACGTTTCCAAAATGGTCAATATGGATGAAATTTTAACATTTAATCTTTTGACTCTAAATGACTGTTGGATGTGAATTATGACTTTTTCAACTAAAATAAGTGTGTTTAAAGTCATTTATGTGCCTGAAATTGGTCAAAATTGAAGCTTTTGAGTAAGCAAAACTCTGTAAAAATTGCCATTTTGGTCACTCTGAGGGGTTAAAAAGTGGTTATTCAACATGAGGCACGATCCAATTGACATTTTGAATCATTTTTGGTACAGTCCCAAAAATCCATTTTCTGATGAAAAACGATGACTCCGGACCTGTCGAACGATTCCAAAATAGTCAATATGGATGAAATTTTAACATTTAATCTTTTGACTCTAAATGACTGTTGGATGTGAAATATGACTTTTTCAACTAAAATAAATGTGTTTAAAGTCATTTATGTGCCTGAAATTCGTCAAAACTAAAGCTTTTGAATAAGCAAAAACTCTGTAAAAATGGCAATTTTGGTCACTCTGAGGGGTTAAAAAGTGGTTATTCAACATGAGGCACGATCCATTTGACATTTTGAATCATTTTTGGTACAGTCCCAAAAATCCATTTTCTGATGAAAAACGATGACTCCGGACCTGTCGAACGTTTCCAAAATGGTCAATATGGATGAAATTTTAGCATTTAATCTTTTGACTCTAAATGACTGTTGGATGTGAATTATGACTTTTTCAACTAAAATAAGTGTGTTTAAAGTCATTTATGTGCCTGAAATTGGTCAAAATTGAAGCTTTTGAGTAAGCAAAACTCTGTAAAAATTGCCATTTTGGTCACTCTGAGGGGTTAAAAAGTGGTTATTCAACACGAGGCACGATCCAATTGACATTTTGAATCATTTTTGGTACAGTCCCAAAAATCCATTTTCTGATGAAAAACGATGACTCCGGACCTGTCGAACGTTCCCAAAATGGTCAATATGGATGAAATTTTAACATTTAATCTTTTGACTCCAAATGACTGTTGGATGGGAATTATGACTTTTTCAACTAAAATAAGTGTGTTTAAAGTCATTTATGTGCCTGAAATTGGTCAAAATTGAAGCTTTTGAGTAAGCAAAACTCTGTAAAAATGGCAATGTTGGTCACTCTGAGGGGTTAAAAAGTGGTTATTCAACATGAGGCACGATCCATTTGACATTTTGAATCATTTTTGGTACAGTCCCAAAAATCCATTTTCAGATGAAAAACGATGACTCCGGACCTGTCGAACGTTTCCAAAATGGTCAATATGGATGAAATTTTAACATTTAATCTTTTGACTCTAAATGACTGTTGGATGTGAATTATGACTTTTTCAACTAAAATAAGTGTGTTTAAAGTCATTTATGTGCCTGAAATTGGTCAAAATTGAAGCTTTTGAGTAAGCAAAACTCTGTAAAAATTGCCATTTTGGTCACCCTGAGGGGTTAAAAAGTGGTTATTCAACATGAGGCATGATCCATTTGACATTTTGAATCATTTTTGTACAGTCCCAAACATCCATTTTCTGATGAAAAACGATGACTCCGGACCTGTCGAACGTTCCCAAAATGGTCAATATGGATGAAATTTTAACATTTAATCTTTTGACTCCAAATGACTGTTGGATGGGAATTATGACTTTCTCAACTAAAATAAGTGTGTTTAAAGTCATTTATGTGCCTGAAATTGGTCAAAATTGAAGCTTTTGAGTAAGCAAAACTCTGTAAAAATTGCCATTTTGGTCACTCTGAGGGGTTAAAAAGTGGTTATCCAACATGAGGCACGATCCAATTGACATTTTGAATCATTTTTGGTACAGTCCCAAAAATCCATTTTCTGATGAAAAACGATGACTCCGGACCTGTCGAACGATTCCAAAATGGTCAATATGGATGAAATTTTAACATTTAATCTTTTGACTCTAAATGACTGTTGGATGTGAATTATGTCTTTTTCAACTAAAATAAGTGTGTTTAAAGTCATTTTTGTGCCTGAAATTGGTCAAAATTAAAGCTTTTGAATAAGCAAAAACTCTGTAAAAATGGCAATTTTGGTCACTCTGAGGGGTTAAAAAGTGGTTATTCAACATGAGGCACGATCCATTTGACATTTTGAATCATTTTTGGTACAGTCCCAAAAATCCATTTTCTGATGAAAAACGATGACTCCGGACCTGTCGAACATTCCCAAAATGGTCAATATGGATGAAATTTTAACATGTAATCTTTTGACTCCAAATGACTGTTGGATGGGAATTATGACTTTTTCAACTAAAATAAGTGTGTTTAAAGGCATTTCTGTGCCTGAAATTGGTCAAAATTGAAGCTTTTGAGTAAGCAAAACTCTGTAAAAATGGCAATGTTGGTCACTCTGAGGGGTTAAAAAGTGGTTATTCAACATAAGGAACGATCCATTTGACATTTTGAATAATTTTTGGTACAGTCCCAAAAATCCATTTTCTGATGAAAAACGATGACTCCGGACCTGTCGAACGTTCCCAAAATGGTCAATATGGATGAAATTTTAACATTTAATCTTTTGACTCCAAATGACTGTTGGATGGGAATTATGACTTTTTCAACTAAAATAAGTGTGTTTAAAGTCATTTATGTGCCTGAAATTGGTCAAAATTGAAGCTTTTGAGTAAGCAAAACTCTGTAAAAATGGCAATGTTGGTCACTCTGAAGGGTTAAAAAGTGGTTATTCAACACGAGGCACGATCCATTTGACATTTTGAATCATTTTTGGTACAGTCCCAAAAATCCATTTTCTGATGAAAAACGATGACTCCGGACCTGTCGAACGTTTCCAAAATGGTCAATATGGATGAAATGTTAACATTTAATCTTTTGACTCTAAATGACTGTTGGATGTGAATTATGACTTTTTCAACTAAAATAAGTGTGTTTAAAGTCATTTATGTGCCTGAAATTGGTCAAAATTGAAGCTTTTGAGTAAGCAAAACTCTGTAAAAATGGCCATTTTGGTCACTCTGAGGGGTTAATAAGTGGTTATTCAACATGAGGCACGATCCAATTGACATTTTGAATCATTTTTGGTACAGTCCCAAAAATCCATTTTCTGATGAAAAACGATGACTCCGGACCTGTCGAACGTTCCCAAAATGGTCAATATGGATGAAATTTTAACATTTAATCTTTTGACTCCAAATGACTGTTGGATGGGAATTATGACTTTTTCAACTAAAATAAGTGTGTTTAAAGTCATTTATGTGCCTGAAATTGGTCAAAATTGAAGCTTTTGAGTAAGCAAAACTCTGTAAAAATGGCCATTTTGGTCACTCTGAGGGGTTAAAAAGTGGTTATTCAACATGAGGCACGATCCAATTGACATTTTGAATCATTTTTGGTACAGTCCCAAAAATCCATTTTCTGATGAAAAACGATGACTCCGGACCTGTCGAACGATTCCAAAATGGTCAATATGGATGAAATTTTAACATTTAATCTTTTGACTCTAAATGACTGTTGGATGGGAATTATGACTTTTTCAACTAAAATAAGTGTGTTTAAAGTCATTTATGTGCCTGAAACTGGTCAAAATTAAAGCTTTTGAATAAGCAAAAACTCTGTAAAAATGGCAATTTTGGTCACTCTGAGGGGTTAAAAAGTGGTTATTCAACATGAGGCACGATCCATTTGACATTTTGAATCATTTTTGTACAGTCCCAAACATCCATTTTCTGATGAAAAACGATGACTCCGGACCTGTCGAACGTTCCCAAAATGGTCAATATGGATGAAATTTTAACATTTAATCTTTTGACTCCAAATTACTTTTGGATGGGAATTATGACTTTTTCAACTAAAATAAGTGTGTTTAAAGTCATTTATGTGCCTGAAATTGATCAAAATTGAAGCTCTTGAGTAAGCAAAACTCTGTAAAAATGGCAATGTTGGTCACTCTGAGGGGTTAAAAAGTGGTTATTCAACATGAGCCACGATCCATTTGACATTTTGAATCATTTTTGGTACAGTCCCAAAAAACCATTTTCTGATGAAAAACGATGACTCCGGACCTGTCGAACGTTCCCAAAATGGTCAATATGGATGAAATTTTAACATTTAATCTTTTGACTCCAAATGACTGTTGGATGTGAATTATGACCTTTTTGACTAAAATAAGTGCGTTTAAAGTCATTTCTGTGCCTGAAATTGGTCAAAATTGAAGCTTTTGAGTAAGCGAAACTCTGTAAAAATGGCAATGTTGGTCACTCTGAGGGGTTAAAAAGTGGTTATTCAACATGAGGCACGATCCATTTGACATTTTGAATCATTTTTGGTACAGTCCCAAAAATCCATTTTCTGATGAAAAACGATGACTCCGGACCTGTCGAACGTTCCCAAAATGGTCAATATGGATGAAATTTTAACATTTAATCTTTTGACTCCAAATGACTGTTGGAATTGAATTATGACCTTTTTAACTAAAATAAGTGTGTTTAAAGGCATTTCTGTGCCTGAAATTGGTCAAAATTGAAGCTTTTGAGTAAGCAAAACTCTGTAAAAATGGCAATGTTGGTCACTCTGAGGGGTTAAAAAGTGGTTATTCAACATGAGGCACGATCCATTTGACATTTTGAATCATTTTTGGTACAGTCCCAAAAATCCATTTTCTGATGAAAAACGATGACTCCGGACCTGTCGAACGTTTCCAAAATGGTCAATATGGATGAAATTTTAACATTTAATATTTTGACTCTAAATGACTGTTGGATGGGAATTATGACTTTTTCAACTAAAATAAGTGTGTTTAAAGTCATTTATGTGCCTGAAATTGGTCAAAATTGAAGCTTTTGAGTAAGCAAAACTCTGTAAAAATGGCAATGTTGGTCACTCTGAGGGGTTAAAAAGTGGTTATTCAACATGAGGCACGATCCATTTGACATTTTGAATCATTTTTGGTACAGTCCCAAAAATCCATTTTCTGATGAAAAACGATGACTCCGGACCTGTCGAACGTTTCCAAAATGGTCAATATGGATGAAATTTTAACATTTAATCTTTTGACTCTAAATGACTGTTGGATGTGAATTATGACTTTTTCAACTAAAATAAGTGTGTTTAAAGTCATTTATGTGCCTGAAATTGGTCAAAATTGAAGCTTTTGAGTAAGCAAAACTCTGTAAAAATGGCCATTTTGGTCACTCTGAGGGGTTAAAAAGTGGTTATTCAACATGAGGCACGATCCAATTGACATTTTGAATCATTTTTGGTACAGTCCCAAAAATCCATTTTCTGATGAAAAACGATGACTCCGGACCTGTCGAAGGATTCCAAAATAGTCAATATGGATGAAATTTTAACATTTAATCTTTTGACTCTAAATGACTGTTGGATGTGAAATATGACTTTTTCAACTAAAATAAATGTGTTTAAAGTCATTTATGTGCCTGAAATTGGTCAAAATTAAAGCTTTTGAATAAGCAAAAACTCTGTAAAAATGGCAATTTTGGTCACTCTGAGGGGTTAAAAAGTGGTTATTCAACATGAGGCACGATCCATTTGACATTTTGAATCATTTTTGGTACAGTCCCAAAAATCCATTTTCTGATGAAAAACGATGACTCCGGACCTGTCGAACGTTCCCAAAATGGTCAATATGGATGAAATTTTAACATTTAATCTTTTGACTCCAAATGACTGTTGGATGGGAATTATGACTTTTTCAACTAAAATAAGTGTGTTTAAAGTCATTTATGTGCCTGAAATTGGTCAAAATTGAAGCTTTTGAGTAAGTGAAACTCTGTAAAAATGGCAATGTTGGTCACTCTGAGGGGTTAAAAAGTGGTTATTCAACATGAGGCACGATCCATTTGACATTTTGAATCATTTTTGGTACAGTCCCAAAAATCCATTTTCTGATGAAAAACGATGACTCCAGTCCTGTCGAACATTCCCAAAATGGTCAATATGGATGAAATTTTAACATTTAATCTTTTGACTCCAAATGACTGTTGGATGGGAATTATGACTTTTTCAACTAAAATAAGTGTGTTTAAAGTCATTTATGTGCCTGAAATTGGTCAAAATTGAAGCTTTTGAGTAAGCGAAACTCTGTAAAAATGGCAATGTTGGTCACTCTGAGGGGTTAAAAAGTGGTTATTCAACATGAGGCACGATCCATTTGACATTTTGAATCATTTTTGGTACAGTCCCAAAAATCCATTTTCTGATGAAAAACGATGACTCCGGACCTGTCGAACGTTTCCAAAATGGTCAATATGGATGAAATTTTAACATTTAATCTTTTGACTCTAAATGACTGTTGGATGTGAATTATGACTTTTTCAACTAAAATAAGTGTGTTTAAAGTCATTTATGTGCCTGAAATTGGTCAAAATTGAAGCTTTTGAGTAAGCAAAACTCTGTAAAAATTGCCATTTTGGTCACTCTGAGGGGTTAAAAAGTGGTTATTCAACATGAGGCACGATCCAATTGACATTTTGAATCATTTTTGGTACAGTCCCAAAAATCCATTTTCTGATGAAAAACGATGACTCCGGACCTGTCGAACGATTCCAAAATAGTCAATATGGATGAAATTTTAACATTTAATCTTTTGACTCTAAATGACTGTTGGATGTGAAATATGACTTTTTCAACTAAAATAAATGTGTTTAAAGTCATTTATGTGCCTGAAATTGGTCAAAACTAAAGCTTTTGAATAAGCAAAAACTCTGTAAAAATGGCAATTTTGGTCACTCTGAGGGGTTAAAAAGTGGTTATTCAACATGAGGCACGATCCATTTGACATTTTGAATCATTTTTGGTACAGTCCCAAAAATCCATTTTCTGATGAAAAACGATGACTCCGGACCTGTCGAACGTTTCCAAAATGGTCAATATGGATGAAATTTTAGCATTTAATCTTTTGACTCTAAATGACTGTTGGATGTGAATTATGACTTTTTCAACTAAAATAAGTGTGTTTAAAGTCATTTATGTGCCTGAAATTGGTCAAAATTGAAGCTTTTGAGTAAGCAAAACTCTGTAAAAATTGCCATTTTGGTCACTCTGAGGGGTTAAAAAGTGGTTATTCAACACGAGGCACGATCCAATTGACATTTTGAATCATTTTTGGTACAGTCCCAAAAATCCATTTTCTGATGAAAAACGATGACTCCGGACCTGTCGAACGTTCCCAAAATGGTCAATATGGATGAAATTTTAACATTTAATCTTTTGACTCCAAATGACTGTTGGATGGGAATTATGACTTTTTCAACTAAAATAAGTGTGTTTAAAGTCATTTATGTGCCTGAAATTGGTCAAAATTGAAGCTTTTGAGTAAGCAAAACTCTGTAAAAATGGCAATGTTGGTCACTCTGAGGGGTTAAAAAGTGGTTATTCAACATGAGGCACGATCCATTTGACATTTTGAATCATTTTTGGTACAGTCCCAAAAATCCATTTTCAGATGAAAAACGATGACTCCGGACCTGTCGAACGTTTCCAAAATGGTCAATATGGATGAAATTTTAACATTTAATCTTTTGACTCTAAATGACTGTTGGATGTGAATTATGACTTTTTCAACTAAAATAAGTGTGTTTAAAGTCATTTATGTGCCTGAAATTGGTCAAAATTGAAGCTTTTGAGTAAGCAAAACTCTGTAAAAATTGCCATTTTGGTCACCCTGAGGGGTTAAAAAGTGGTTATTCAACATGAGGCATGATCCATTTGACATTTTGAATCATTTTTGTACAGTCCCAAACATCCATTTTCTGATGAAAAACGATGACTCCGGACCTGTCGAACGTTCCCAAAATGGTCAATATGGATGAAATTTTAACATTTAATCTTTTGACTCCAAATGACTGTTGGATGGGAATTATGACTTTCTCAACTAAAATAAGTGTGTTTAAAGTCATTTATGTGCCTGAAATTGGTCAAAATTGAAGCTTTTGAGTAAGCAAAACTCTGTAAAAATTGCCATTTTGGTCACTCTGAGGGGTTAAAAAGTGGTTATCCAACATGAGGCACGATCCAATTGACATTTTGAATCATTTTTGGTACAGTCCCAAAAATCCATTTTCTGATGAAAAACGATGACTCCGGACCTGTCGAACGATTCCAAAATGGTCAATATGGATGAAATTTTAACATTTAATCTTTTGACTCTAAATGACTGTTGGATGTGAATTATGTCTTTTTCAACTAAAATAAGTGTGTTTAAAGTCATTTTTGTGCCTGAAATTGGTCAAAATTAAAGCTTTTGAATAAGCAAAAACTCTGTAAAAATGGCAATTTTGGTCACTCTGAGGGGTTAAAAAGTGGTTATTCAACATGAGGCACGATCCATTTGACATTTTGAATCATTTTTGGTACAGTCCCAAAAATCCATTTTCTGATGAAAAACGATGACTCCGGACCTGTCGAACATTCCCAAAATGGTCAATATGGATGAAATTTTAACATGTAATCTTTTGACTCCAAATGACTGTTGGATGGGAATTATGACTTTTTCAACTAAAATAAGTGTGTTTAAAGTCATTTATGTGCCTGAAATTGGTCAAAATTGAAGCTTTTGAGTAAGCAAAACTCTGTAAAAATGGCAATGTTGGTCACTCTGAGGGGTTAAAAAGTGGTTATTCAACATGAGGCACGATCCATTTGACATTTTTAATCATTTTTGGTACAGTCCCAAAAATCCATTTTCTGATGAAAAACGATGACTCCGGACCTGTCGAACGTTTCCAATATGGTCAATATGGATGAAATTTTAACATTTAATCTTTTGACTCTAAATGACTGTTGGATGTGAATTATGACTTTTTCAACTAAAATAAGTGTGTTTAAAGTCATTTATGTGCCTGAAATTGGTCAAAATTGAAGCTTTTGAGTAAGCAAAACTCTGTAAAAATGGCCATTTTGGTCACTCTGAGGGGTTAAAAAGTGGTTATTCAACATGAGGCATGATCCATTTGACATTTTGAATCATTTTTGTACACTCCCAAACATCCATTTTCCGATGAAAAACGATGACTCCGGACCTGTCGAACGTTCCCAAAATGGTCAATATGGATGAAATTTTAACATTTAATCTTTTGACTCCAAATGACTGTTGGATGGGAATTATGACTTTTTCAACTAAAATAAGTGTGTTTAAAGTCATTTATGTGCCTGAAATTGGTCAAAATTGAAGCTTTTGAGTAAGCAAAACTCTGTAAAAATGGCAATGTTGGTCACTCTGAGGGGTTAAATAGTGGTTATTCAACATGAGGCACGATCCATTTGACATTTTGAATCATTTTTGGTACAGTCCCAAAAATCCATTTTCTGATGAAAAACGATGACTCCGGACCTGTCGAACGTTTCCAAAATGGTCAATATGGATGAAATTTTAACATTTAATCTTTTGACTCTAAATGACTGTTGGATGTGAATTATGACTTTTTCAACTAAAATAAGTGTGTTTAAAGTCATTTATGTGCCTGAAATTGGTCAAAATTGAAGCTTTTGAGTAAGCAAAACTCTGTAAAAAAAATTGCCATTTTGGTCACTCTGAGGGGTTAAAAAGTGGTTATTCAACATGAGGCATGATCCATTTGACATTTTGAATCATTTTTGTACAGTCCGAAACATCCATTTTCTGATGAAAAACGATGACTCCGGACCTGTCGAACGTTCCCAAAATGGTCAATATGGATGAAATTTTAACATTTAATCTTTTGACTCCAAATGACTGTTGGATGGGAATTATGACTTTTTCAACTAAAATAAGTGTGTTTAAAGTCATTTATGTGCCTGAAATTGGTCAAAATTGAAGCTCTTGAGTAAGTAAAACTCTGTAAAAATGGCAATGTTGATCACTCTGAGGGGTTAAAAAGTGGTTATTCAACATGAGGCACGATCCATTTGACATTTTGAATCATTTTTGGTACAGTCCCAAAAATCCATTTTCTGATGAAAAACGATGACTCCGGACCTGTCGAACGATTCCAAAATGGTCAATATGGATGAAATTTTAACATTTAATCTTTTGACTCTAAATGACTGTTGGATGTGAATTATGACTTTTTCAACTAAAATAAATGTGTTTAAAGTCATTTATGTGCCTGAAATTGGTCAAAATTAAAGCTTTTGAATAAGCAAAAACTCTGTAAAAATGGCAATTTTGGTCACTCCGAGGGGTTAAAAAGTGGTTATTCAACATGAGGCACGATCCATTTGACATTTTGAATCATTTTTGGTACAGTCCCAAAAATCCATTTTCTGATGAAAAACGATGACTCCGGACCTGTCGAACGTTCCCAAAATGGTCAATATGGATGAAATTTTAACATTTAATCTTTTGACTCCAAATGACTGTTGGATGGGAATTATGACTTTTTCAACTAAAATAAGTGTGTTTAAAGTCATTTATGTGCCTGAAATTGGTCAAAATTGAAGCTTTTGAGTAAGCAAAACTCTGTAAAAATGGCAATGTTGGTCACTCTGAGGGGTTAAAAAGTGGTTATTCAACATGAGGCACGATCCATTTGACATTTTGAATCATTTTTGGTACAGTCCCAAAAATCCATTTTCTGATGAAAAACGATGACTCCGGACCTGTCGAACGAATCCAAAATTGTCAATATGGATGAAATTTTAACATTTAATCTTTTGACTCTAAATGACTGTTGGATGTGAATTATGACTATTTCAACTAAAATAAGTGTGTTTAAAGTCATTTATGTGCCTGAAATTGGTCAAAATTGAAGCTCTTGAATAAGCAAAAACTCTGTAAAAATGGCAATTTTGGTCACTCTGAGGAGTTAAAAAGTGGTTATTCAACATGAGGCATGATCCAATTGACATTTTGAATCATTTTTGTACAGTCCCAAACATCCATTTTCTGATGAAAAACGATGACTCCGGACCTGTCGAACGTTCCCAAAACGGTCAATATGGATGAAATTTTAACATTTAATCTTTTGACTCCAAATGACTGTTGGATGGGAATTATGACTTTTTCAACTAAAATAAGTGTGTTTAAAGTCATTTATGTGCCTGAAATTGGTCAAAATTGAAGCTCTTGAGTAAGCAAAACTCTGTAAAAATGGCAATGTTGGTCACTCTGAGGGGTTAAAAAGTGGTTATTCAACATGAGGCACGATCCATTTGACATTTTGAATCATTTTTGGTACAGTCCCAAAAATCAATTTTCTGATGAAAAACGATGACTCCGGACCTGTCGAACGTTCCCAAAATGGTCAATATGGATGAAATTTTAACATTTAATCTTTTGACTCTAAATGACTGTTGGATGTGAATTATGGCTTTTTCAACTAAAATAAGTGTGTTTAAAGTCATTCATGTGCCTGAAATTGGTCAAAATTAAAGCTTTTGAATGAGCAAAAACTCTGTAAAAATGGCAATTTTGGTCACTCTGAGGGGTTAAAAAGTGGTTATTCAACATGAGGCACGATCCATTTGACATTTTGAATCATTTTTGGTACAGTCCCAAAAATCCATTTTCTGATGAAAAACGATGACTCCGGACCTGTCGAACGTTCCCAAAATGGTCAATATGGATGAAATTTTAACATTTAATCTTTTGACTCCAAATGACTGTTGGATGGGAATTATGACTTTTTCAACTAAAATAAGTGTGTTTAAAGTCATTTATGTGCCTGAAATTGGTCAAAATTGAAGCTTTTGAGTAAGCAAAACTCTGTAAAAATTGCCATTTTGGTCACTCTGAGGGGTTAAAAAGTGGTTATTCAACATGAGGCACGATCCATTTGACATTTTGAATCATTTTTGGTACAGTCCCAAAAATCCATTTTCTGATGAAAAACGATGACTCCGGACCTGTCGAACGATTCCAAAATGGTCAATATGGATGAAATTTTAACATTTAATCTTTTGACTCTAAATGACTGTTGGAAGTGAATTATGACTTTTACAACTAAAATAAGTGTGTTTAAAGTCATTTATGTGCCTGAAATTGGTCAAAATTGAAGCTTTTGAGTAAGCAAAACTCTGTAAAAATGGCAATGTTGGTCACTCTGAGGGGTTAAAAAGTAGTTATTCAACATGAGGCACGATCCATTTGACATTTTGAATCATTTTTGGTACAGTCCCAAAAATCCATTTTCTGATGAAAAACGATGACTCCGGACCTGTCGAACGATTCCAAAATTGTCAATATGGATGAAATTTTAACATTTAATCTTTTGACTCTAAATGACTGTTGGATGTGAATTATGACTATTTCAACTAAAATAAGTGTGTTTAAAGTCATTTATGTGCCTGAAATTGGTCAAAATTGAAGCTCTTGAATAAGCAAAAACTCTGTAAAAATGGCAATTTTGGTCACTCTGAGGGGTTAAAAAGTGGTTTTTCAACATGAGGCATGATCCAATTGACATTTTGAATCATTTTTGTACAGTCCCAAACATCCATTTTCTGATGAAAAACGATGACTCCGGACCTGTCGAACGTTCCCAAAATGGTCAATATGGATGAAATTTTAACATTTAATCTTTTGACTCCAAATGACTGTTGGATGGGAATTATGACTTTTTCAACTAAAATAAGTGTGTTTAAAGTCATTTATGTGCCTGAAATTGGTCAAAATTGAAGCTCTTGAGTAAGCAAAACTCTGTAAAAATGGCAATGTTGGTCACTCTGAGGGGTTAAAAAGTGGTTATTCAAATTGAGGCACGATCCATTTGACATTTTGAATCATTTTTGGTACAGTCCCAAAAATCAATTTTCTGATGAAAAACGATGACTCCGGACCTGTCGAACGTTCCCAAAATGGTCAATATGGATGAAATTTTAACATTTAATCTTTTGACTCCAAATGACTGTTGGATGGGAATTATGACTTTTTCAACTAAAATAAGTGTGTTTAAAGTCATTTATGTGCCTGAAATTGGTCAAAATTGAAGCTCTTGAGTAAGCAAAACTCTGTAAAAATGGCAATGTTGGTCACTCTGAGGGGTTAAAAAGTGGTTATTCAACATGAGGCACGATCCATTTGACATTTTGAATCATTTTTGGTACAGTCCCAAAAATCAATTTTCTGATGAAAAACGATGACTCCGGACCTGTCGAACGTTCCCAAAATGGTCAATATGGATGAAATTTTAACATTTAATCTTTTGACTCTAAATGACTGTTGGATGTGAATTATGACTTTTTCAACTAAAATAAGTGTGTTTAAAGTCATTCATGCGCCTGAAATTGGTCAAAATTAAAGCTTTTGAATAAGCAAAAACTCTGTAAAAATGGCAATTTTGGTCACTCTGAGGGGTTAAAAAGTGGTTATTCAACATGAGGCACGATCCATTTGACATTTTGAATCATTTTTGGTACAGTCCCAAAAATCCATTTTCTGATGAAAAACGATGACTCCGGACCTGTCGAACGATTCCAAAATGGTCAATATGGATGAAATTTTAACATTTAATCTTTTGTCTCTAAATGACTGTTGGATGTGAATTATGACTTTTTCAACTAAAATAAGTGTGTTTAAAGTCATTTATGTGCCTGAAATTGGTCAAAATTGAAGCTTTTGAGTAAGCAAAAACTCAGTAAAAATGGCAATTTTGGTCACTCTGAGGGGTTAAAAAGTGGTTATTCAACATGAGGCACGATCCATTTGACATTTTGAATCATTTTTGGTACAGTCCCAAAAATCAATTTTCTGATGAAAAACGATGACTCCGGACCTGTCGAACGTTTCCAAAATGGTCAATATGGATGAAATTTTAACATTTAATCTTTTGACTCTAAATGACTGTTGGATGGGAATTATGACTTTTTCAACTAAAATAAGTGTGTTTAAAGTCATTTATGTGCCTGAAATTGGTCAAAATTGAAGCTCTTGAGTAAGCAAAACTCTGTAAAAATGGCAATGTTGATCACTCTGAGGGGTTAAAAAGTGGTTATTCAACACGAGGCACGATCCATTTGACATTTTGAATCATTTTTGGTACAGTCCCAAAAATCCATTTTCTGATGAAAAACAATGACTCCGGACCTGTCGAACGTTCCCAAAATGGTCAATATGGATGAAATTTTAACATTTAATCTTTTGACTCCAAATGACTGTTGGATGGGAATTATGACTTTTTCAACTAAAATAAGTGTGTTTAAAGTCATTTATGTGCCTGAAATTGGTCAAAATTGAAGCTTTTGAGTAAGCAAAACTCTGTAAAAATGGCAATGTTGGTCACTCTGAGGGGTTTGACGTAAATAATTAATTTACTCTCTTAATTTCTATGCAGGTAAGTACTTATCAATAATAACTCAGATCGGATGAAAAAAGACAGAGTCCGTGGTGTTAGAGATTCTAAGGGTTTTATTCCTCATAAAGGAATGGTCGTGACCAGGATATCATGTTCTGACCACCACAGGGGTGTCAGAAGGGATAGAGCAAACTTTATTGACATTACATAGCTTATATACTTAATTCACATCATAAGTAATGGTGCAAGAGGCGTAACAGCTGAGAGAAAACAAGATAACAATATGCACGTGTTACTAGTACGTAATCAAGAGGCGTGAACTAGGCGTGGACTGGAGGTGTGTGCTAGAAACGTCACTGATAGGTGACGCAAGTGGGTGGCACCTAAGGGTGGTGCTAACAGAATTGTTGCAATGTCAGCAGAAATCGGAAGCTTGGATGCGTGCGCAGCTGCATGACGTGTGATTGACGGGGTGCAGGGGACTTGACATTTACACTGACGGAAAGAGACAGAAGTCTGGCATGTCAGATCAACTTGTACTTTTATCGTATCTGATATCTGATGTTTAGGAACCATACTATCTGGGCGGAAAGGTCTCTAGGGCAGAAGCTATTCTATGCTAACTGTGGATGCGTGTATAAGCGCCTAAGTGTCTACATGAGAAGCGTGGGGGCACAAGGCCTTCCATGGAAGCATGGTAACAGAGGCTATGAATTACTTGCACTGAGACAGGTCGGCCCTTTGGCTCTGCAGCTGTAGAGGATGTTTACTGGAGCTAGTAGGCAGGAATGCATTCTCGAGGAGCGGAACAGATAACTCGAAGGTTATAGTCAGTCTTGGCAGAAAGCAGGCTGAGCTGAGCGCGAGGGGCCGCGCTGAGAGTAAGTCAGAGTTCACGGGTACAGAAGCAGCCTGGGCTTGAGGCTGTCATAGTCAGAAGCCAGAAAAAGAGGCTCGATGGCAGAAATTCAGGGCCTACTCTGTCAGAGCAGGAAAACATGTAAAGTACACTACAAAAAGACAGTGGCATAGCATACTTAAGAACGGACTATATAATCCATTCAGGGTGGATCTGAAAGAGGACAAGTTAACGTTGGACGCAAATGTATTTGCGTCTTCATAGCCGGCACAGGAGGGAAGTTACATGCACTTTGAGCTGGTACATGGAGTCGGTGGGGTACGCGCTAGGGAACATAACATGACCAAAAATTTATATTTCCTCATTCCCTCCTTGTTCCCTACGGACCCTTCATGAAATATCGATCCTCATGAATCGATCAGTTTGTTCTTGTAACATCATTTGTTCTTCTTTCTTTCGTTTACGTTTTGAAGAAAAACTGGAATGTTCAATACAAGAGGTGGCACACAGTCCACAAATCGCTGGCCCACACTGTAGGCACAGGCAGCAACTGAATACTAGGACTAGGCCAATGCCTAGGAAGGATAGGATCTTCCATCCCCAAGCTGTCAACGTTGTCCAGAACCAACCGGACCAAGTCCAGGTGCCTGGATTCTGATGGATCTGATTTGCAATTTCATGGAGACGTGTAATAGCTTGATATACAGATGGTGCGTTTTGTGGTATGAAAACACAACAACTTGACCCGATGACCTTACAGGCTCCGCCTCTATCTGCCAAGATGACGTCAATAACAAGACGGTTCTGAAGGACAACAACCCGCATAGCGGACTGCTCTTCTGTTAAGTTACCTAAGGCGGAGGCAGTTTCATTCACTACTGCTTCAAGGGTTCTAGTTAATCTGCGTATTAATTTACTATTCTGGACAGGTCCTAAAAAGAAAAAGAATCCTTTATTAAAATCGGTGTACTGTTCCCATGCCGTTTCTGTGTAGTCGACAAGTGGGATATCTCTTCTGGGTCTATTCTTTACTAGATTGGTATTTCTATGGTAATCAGGGGGAGCTAGGAAAACAGGTGGCAGAAGGAATGCAATGTAACAGGTACCATCCCAATCTGGAGGTAGACGTATGTATGCGGTATGACCACAAACAAAGTAGGAATGACTGATAGCTTTAAAGGACGACTTACCATGATCACTGAATTCGATCACAGTAGTGCATTTACTATGACCTAATAGTACTGAACCTTTCTTTCTGATACATAGTGCACCAGTAACTGGCAATACTGACATAGTCGGTATAATTGGCGTGTCTTCGAATTCAACAGTAAGAATCATGAGGCTAATTGTATAATTACCTAATCCATATACTTCATTTTCTAGATCAGTTCCTATTCTATTGGGGAGTCCCTCCTTATCTGGGTAACAGACATCGAGCAGGACTAAGTTCAAGTTTCCCCAAACCCAACCCCCATCGAAAACAGCAATATCAGGATCTAAGGAATTAATTATTTTAAACCATGCTCCGCAGGAGCCATTGTGAGTGAATGGGTACGGAAAGAGGGGCAGAGCTCCCTTGAAATTCTGGAAGGGAGGGAGTCGGCCACATATCCAGCAGTCTGTATCATTGTTAGTTTGATGAGAATGGTGTAGCATACTGATGAATGTATTGTTGCGCAGCGCAAGTCTGTAGGAAAGTTCGTGTGGAGGTAACTTGCTAAAAGTGTGTTCAGCAGAGACATTATAAACAGATTGTTCACGCTTGAAAATAGGGTAATAGATTGGTAATAGGATGCTAGCAACAATGATTAGAATACTTAGAATAAACATGATTAATAGGGTCACTATACAGTGACTACGCAGTGATTTACAGTATGTACGTTTCTTAGCGTCTCTCTCTCTCTCTCTATCTCGATCTAGGGGATACATGTCAGAAACTATTTAACCGATTCACCTAGGGGAGGACTTAAACAATTAAACTGTCTGACTTGCTAGATCGGAGTTTCATGCGATAATTTTCTTGAGGAGTTTTTTCTCGTTCAGATTCTGTAAAGTCTTTTGGTTTGACACAGTCTTTGGTGGGGGTGGACGAGTCTCGATCAGGTTTCAGTCCAGCAAATCTCTTTACATGACTCGTGTGAACCCACCCCTTTCTTCCTTCGATTTTCACGGCCGTCCTTGTGGTGAGAAGAACGGTCTTCGGGGACTTCCAGCGGGGCTCCAGCGGACTTTTCCTGTCGAAATTGCGCACCAGGACTAGGTCGCCAGGACGGACGTCGTGTTGTTTTACATCAGTGTTGTCAGGGAAGGCTGCGGCAACCTGTGAACGACATGATTGGAGTGCAGACATCAAGGAGGCAAGGTAATCTGTCAACATATTACAATCAACATCAGTAATCTTTTTCGGAATGGGCGTCCCCCACATATTCGGTGGTCTGCCAAAGACCACCTCGTACGGGGATAGCCCTGATCTCGAATGGGCAACCATTCTCATGTAGAATAGTGCCACTGGCAGGGCGACTATCCAGTCGACCCCTTTCTCCTGACATATTTTGGCAAGGCGGATCTTTAGTGTCTGGTTATGCCTTTCTACAAGGCCTGCTGCTTCGGGATGTCGGACACAATGGAACTTCCACTGGTATCCCAATAATAAAGAAACTTCTTTCATTAAGGCAGATGAGAATGGCTGACCGTTATCTGAGTACACGACACGAGGCAAGCCGTATCGTGGGAAGAATTCACGAACCAGCTGCTTGGCAGTGGTCGGAGCAGTGTAATCTGGGACTGGGTATGCTTCGGTCCAACGGGACAGTGCACAGACGACTACGAGAACATATTTAAATCCTCGACAACGGTCCATCTGGATATAATCCATCTGGAGGACTTCAAAAGGGTGATCGGGAGGATGAAATCCACCTTGCTCTACAGGGACGCTTTTTCCTGGATTGAACTGACAACAGATCATGCAAGTACGCACTTTCTGTTTCGCTGCTGCTCGTAAGTGTTTATTGTTCCAAAGATTTTGTAAGCTGTCTAACATCGCTTTCTCTCCTAGATGTGCAGGACTATGTGCTGTATTTATCATGACTTGAACCATAGAGTCAGGGAGAAACCATGTAGATTTTCCCTTCGTCATCCAACCTTGTTCTGTCTGGATCCCTCCTAGTTCAATCCATTTCTTTATTTCTTCTGGAGTAGCATGTGTCTGAATATCGATAACATCTAGTGCGGGATCCCTGACTGTCATGCAATTTGTCGGTTCTGTTGTCTTTGTCATGTCAGTTGTCGGAGTGTGAGTCAGTACTGTATGTTTTGCTGTCTGGTCTGCCAGGTCGTTACCCTGGGAAACAGAATCTGTAACTTTAGTATGTGCTTTACACTTCATGACTGATATTCCTGAAGGCAGATGTATTGCTTCTAACAGTGCTTGAATGAGGGGACCATGTTGAATCTTGGCACCATGAGAGGTCAGAAAACCTCGTTCTTGCCACAGCATACCGAAGTCGTGTACAACTCCGAACGCATAACGGGAATCAGTGTATATGTTGACATTTCTGTTCTTGGCTAGAATACAAGCTCGGGTCAGAGCAATGAGCTCTGCCGCTTGAGCAGACAGTGTATCAATACGATGTGTTTCTTTAACTTCAGTTTCAGTGGTCACTGCATACGCGGCCACTAATTCTCCTGTACTTGTTCTCATACATGAACCATCCACATAAAGTGTCAGGTCAGGATTTGTCAATGGAACATCTGTTAAATCTCGTCGGGGCTTTGTTACTGCATTAATGGTCTCTATGCAATCATGCGGGGCTGGATCTGTCATAACTGTAGGTAACAGTGTTGCTGGGTTCAAGATACTGCAGCGTCTGATTTCTATGTGTGGCTGGAATAGTGTCAATTCGTAACCTGTCAGTCGTGCTATAGTCAAGTGTTGAGTCTGGGTTCTGTTTAAAAGAACCTCTACAGAGTGTGGAACTTGTACTGTTAACTGATGACCTAAAACAATTGAATCGCTCTGTCTGATTGCTAGCGCTGTTGCTGCTACTGACTTTAAGCACGCAGGGAGTGCCTGGGCTACTGAGTCCAATGTACTTGAAAAATAAGCGCAAGGCTTATGTGAACCTGCTTGGTCTTGAGTGAGGACAGACAATGCTGTACCATCACGTTCTGTAACAAAAAGTGTAAACGGTTTGCTGTAACATGGTGTCGCTAAAACTGGTGCTTGGCATAATGCTTTCTTTAATTCCTCAAAGGCCTGTGTATGTTCCTGAGTCCAAGGGAGGGCAGGCGAAGTTGCTGCCTCCTGCGTCGTTAACTGGATGAGTGGTTTAGCTAGAAATGCATATTGAGGAATCCATTGTCTGCAGTACGAGGTGAGGCCTATAAAGGCCCGCACTTCCTTTTGTGTCTGGGGTCGTGGCATATTTACAATTAACTGAATGCGATCGGGAGTGAGCTGTCTCCCCACTTTGGACAGCAAGTGACCCAAGTACACAACTTGCTGAACACAGAATTGTAGCTTCGAAGGAGACACCTTGTGTCCCTTGTCTGCCAGAAAATGTAAAACTGTCAATGATGCTTGTTCACATTCGGGCTCACTTCGTGCGGTGATCAGTAGATCATCGACGTATTGCAGTAAAGCGGTGTTAACTGGCATTTGAATACAATCTAGTTGTCTTTTCAGTGCTTGACTATAGATGCTGGGGCTTTCTGTGAATCCTTGAGGTGCGCGGGAAAATTTGAAACTTCGTCCATTTAGACTGAATCCGAAGAGATATTGGCTCTCCGGATCAATAGGTACACTGAAGAAAGCGTTCTTGAGATCTATTACAGTAAAGAACGCTGCTTCTGAATCAATAGCAGTCAATAGGGAAGAGATATCGGGGACCACAGGGTACTGTGGTACAATGCATTTGTTCAATTCTCGAAGATCAATCACCAGCCGATATACTGGCGGTGCATTGGGGTCTGTACGTTTAAGATTCGGAATGATGGGTGAATTACAGATATTGGAGTCGGTCTCTACAACCACTCCCTGGGCAATAAGCTCTTCAATGATTCTCAGTAAAGCCACTACAGCATCGGGTGGTAACTTGTATTGTCTGATTCTGGGTAGAACAACACCTGTCTTGAGTGTAACACGATATGGAGTGATATGCATACAACCTACGTCAGCCGGGCCTTTTGCCCATAGGTGATCTGGTACATTTTTCAATCTGACATCAAAATCTCGTAAAACATAATGACCCTTGAAATCCCGTAGAAAGAGTCTAACTCCCTCCGGGGAACAGCATATTATAGCTCCTAGAGCCTTCAGTGTTTTAATTCCTAACAGATTTTCTGGACATGAGTTCGTAAGTAACAAATCTGTGACTCGTGATAATGGACCCACAGCCAACGGTACTGGTTCCGATACTTCATTTACAATAGGCTGTCCTGAAAAACCAAGGGAAACATTCTGTGAGCCTGAGAGGGGTGCCCCTGGGACTTCATTATGGCTGATGGTGGTGCGGCTTGCCCCTGTGTCAATTAAAAACTTTCTGTCTTTTCCCAATACGTGACTATGTACATAAGACCTTCTTGATCTACAGGAATTTCAATAAGAGGCAAACCACCTTCCCTCTCTAGGCTGTTTCATGTATATCGGGGGTAATCTGGATATGCAGATTGGGCATATTGGTACATCTGTTGCGAAACTTGCTGAGTCGCGGCAATGGGCTGTTGTTGTGGTACTGCTACTGTCTGCGCTGTGTGGGGTGGAGCATGCATAGGCTGTGTATTCTGTATTAGCTGTATATTTTGTGGGGTCTGCTGCTGGACCTGGTCTTGTCTAGGCGGATGCGGTCTTTCTTTAGTTTTACCTGTTGAGATGTTATGTTTCAGGACTGGGCATTCGTGTACGTAATGCCCTGGCTGTTTACAGTAATTACATGTCCCCTTAACGGGAGCTGTAGTATGACTTGTCTGGGTCCCACCTTTTCTTTGCCCGTCGGCTGGGACCGTCTGAGCTACTAACATTTTCATTTTCGTGTCTTTCATACGCTTCTGTTCCTGATCTTGTTCTTCCCTAATTCTGTTCTGATGATATTGTAACATTTGTAACATCTGGGATGGCGTATTTGCCTGCCAAGTACTTTCAACCTTGTACACTCTATTTTTAACTAATGGTAGGGAATTCTCGACTAATTTTGATACAAAAAGGTGTGGATATGACTCGCTACTTGGTTGTAGGCCACTATTTATAATGAAACATTTCTCGAATCTTGAATAGAAGTCACTAGTATCTTCATCTTGTTTCTGTTTACAGGACGAGATGGCGTCCCAATCTTCCTTTCTAGTTGTCAATAATCTTGGCAAAACCTGTACTATTAATCCGGGCAATGCTTTAGTCTTGTCCCCAAGGCCTACTCCGGGGATTCGTTTGCTTTCTTCGTCTTCTATTTCTGCCCATGCAATCTTTGTCTCTCCTACCTCCCATTCCTTTTCCTTTAATTTCTCGTAAATGCCCGTGGGCAACAGTACTTTTAGCATTTTCATAATATCATCATACGTGTAATCCCCCATGAGTAACATGTCTTTAAGCTCTCTGTGAAAACCTGCCGGATCTTTATCGTGACACGGAACTAGTTTCTTCATTTCTAACAGTTCTAACTTAGTCAGTGGTGTGTGTACATATACACGTTTCAAGGCATGGTCCGCACCCACAACTGGGTGTACTTCTCGTAAAGGGTTCTGACTTTCAATGCCACTCAGGCATTGCATGTGATACGTTTTTCTTTCTGGAGGCGGGGCGGGAACATATTCAGAGCTTATGAAAGTGTTATATCTATGTCGTTGTTCTAGAATTATCTGTATTAACTTGGTACTGAAACCTCTCCATCTATCCATGAGTAGTGCTTCTAATGTTTCGTGTAAGGGACCTGGATCGGAATGGTTGTTTCTGAACTTGATGAGGAGGTGCTGAATCATGTATACGCCTGCTAATTTCTGTTCCTCTGGGGAAAGGTTCAAGAATGTCTGCGCTAACGTGTCATCATTATATATGTCTGGGTTTTCGGCCCATAACACGGCTGATCGGGCTAGTTCCTGTTCATCCATAGGATTGAGTACATGGTACCCCATTCGGTCTCGAAGCCCTTTATCGGTTTCCTGGAACTGATGTTCAGAGGAATTCGGGTTTGTTAAAGCAGAGAGAAAAACTCTCTTGTTTTCCGGACGGATGCCCTTCCTAAGGTAGTTTCCCTTACCTACATACGCTATAGTATCTGTAGACCTTCCTGGTTCTGCAAGTTCTTCTTCCTCCTCGGAGGAAGCTTTTTCATTCCCTTTCTGATGTGCCGTTATCACTGCCCTTCTAATTTTCTGGTACATACTGGCTATGCAAGCCCCCCTGTCATGTTTTCCTTCGGCTATATTTTGACCCCACTTTGTTAGTGCATCTAATTCACTTTGATCTGTCTCAGGCCTGTCTCGTTCTCTTATTAAACAATTTATGAAAAATCGTAATATCTGTGCTTGAATGTCAACTTTCTGTTTATCCATAGCATCCTTGATACTGTCAGGGTCTTTCCCTGTTTGAACAAACTCATATATTCTATCGAGCCGCTCCTTCATTCCTACATAACATAGCAAGATATCAGTGGCAGATCTTAACCGTAGTGATGCTAATATCATTAGATCGTTTCTTCCGGGTACTGGATCATATCTGCAAACGGAAATGTTTTCTTTAAATGCGTCAAGTCGGGGTGACTGGAACGTGAGAGGACTCTGCGTGTCCCTGAAATTGAATCTGCATGTTAATGGCGGGGTCCGAAGACCCGCAGTCGCACCTCCTGAAGCGGATGCTTGGGCATTATCTCCCTGCGGAGTCTGTACCTGAACTTGAATTTGTCGTTTGGTGGGATCAGGTAGGACTTGTTTCGGTAGGTCAATATTTGGGTGCGGGAAGTGGCGGAGCTGGCGGAACAGGGGAGGTCTGTCGCGGTACTGGCGGAACATGATCTGGGGGCGTAGTGCCACCCCCGTCCCTGTCAGTGGGCAGGGCACGAACAGGCAGATTGGCGTAAGCTGGTGCTACATCCTCTAGGTATGAATTTAGGAATATGTCTTTAGTAGTCTTATGCATTACTTTGGTTGGAACTAATGGTGGCGGTAAGTTTTTCGGTATTTCTGATAGGGCCTCAGGTGTACCTTCGGCCGCGAGATACATTCCGTTTACAAGATTGTTTCGGGCACGGTCTATTTGTTCTGTTTTCACTCGGATTCCTTCAATAACTAGTTCATTTTCTTGGGCTTTTTCTGAGTCCTTAAGTCTGTCCTCTCTACGGAGTGCTTTCTCAGCACGCTTATGTGATTCCTTACGCCAGAATTCTATGGCGTCTTTCTGGGATTGTCTAGCTTTCTTTTTCCATAATGCCTCTTCTACCTTCATGATGCACTCGGCATCCCATGTTCCGGTAACAGGCCATCTGTGTCTTTCGTCTAGGTGCTTGGTGTAATCGGCCCATAAATCTAGATACAATATGGCATCTATGCCATGTTTATGGTACATAAAGTTACCTGGAGTGTCCCTAGGGGGAATAGGAATTTCTTCCTCCAGTATCCCTTTCCTAGTTCCTATCTGTTCTAACTTGTTAAAAACGGCATCTTGTTTACTTATTACTGAATACTCGATCCTTACTACTTAATACTAGTTACAGCTGGTTGATACAAGAAACACAATAATGCACATTAAACGGTCACATTCATACCACAACATTAATCACATGAAAACATTTGAGACATAGATGACTACCCCCTATACTGGATGTACTGCTCAACAGTACAGATACACTGGTGTAACAGTGCAGAAATTCGGAATACTAGATATACTGCTAAACAGTACAGATACACTGCCTAAAAACAGTGCAGACCGGACTTGTGTACCCAAACCCGTCTAGATACGACCCAGCAATGGTACTCACCGGGAAGCACGGAAACAGAAGGCCTCGGAAAACTCGACTGGACTCGACTCGGTACTTCGGAAAACTTCGGAAAATTTCGGAAAACTTCGGAAAACTTCGGAAAACTTCAGAAAACTGGTGGGCCTCTTGACACCTCGGACCTTGCTTCTTTCGGCTAGGCTCTGGTCGGGATCCTCCGCACTCCTCACCGCCTCGTCTGGGCACTGATCGCAGTCTTCGTCACCTCCTTGAGTCAGAGGGAGATGCAGGAAATCCTGCCGGTACGCGTAGGTTCCGTCTAACTGACGGCAGGGGACAGAGCTTGCAACGCACCAACCGGCGCGTGAGGTGGGGGAGGGGTCCCTGTTCGGGCGCCAAAATGACGTAAATAATTAATTTACTCTCTTAATTTCTATGCAGGTAAGTACTTATCAATAATAACTCAGATCGGATGAAAAAAGACAGAGTCCGTGGTGTTAGAGATTCTAAGGGTTTTATTCCTCATAAAGGAATGGTCGTGACCAGGATATCATGTTCTGACCACCACAGGGGTGTCAGAAGGGATAGAGCAAACTTTATTGACATTACATAGCTTATATACTTAATTCACATCATAAGTAATGGTGCAAGAGGCGTAACAGCTGAGAGAAAACAAGATAACAATATGCACGTGTTACTAGTACGTAATCAAGAGGCGTGAACTAGGCGTGGACTG